>NC_056610.1:24640276-24645276 GCF_018340385.1 Cyprinus carpio
TATTGAGAAAATCATCTTTAAAGTTGTTCAAATTAAGTTCTTAGCAATGCATATAACTAATCAAAAATTAAGTTTTGATATATTTACGGTAGGAGATTTACTAAATATCTTCATGGAACATGATCTTAATATCCTAATGATTTTTGTCATAAAAAGAAATGTATAATTGTGACTCATACAATGTATTGTTGTCTATTGCTACAAATATACCTGTGCTACTGATGACTGCTTCTGTGCTGCAGGGACACAGATATTATAATAATATATAATGATGATAAATAATGAAACTCAAAACAAAATCGTTTCTGTTCATAGTTAATGGAGCTCAGAGCGTTACAGTCAATAGATTCAGACTATACAGTCATGTGTAGATATATATATATATAACTAGTCTGAATCACACTCGTGTTCGTCCCACACTTCTCTTCACGTGCTTCTATAAAGATCTTTTCTTTATTTATTCTAGAGTTCAGTCTTTACGGTAAGTGCCGGGCTCGTTCTGAATGTGCTGACGCTGTGAGTTTCTCTCTCAGTTATGGTCCATGAGAACGGACCCCAAAATAACCCACACAATAAATAGACACGGACAGACAGACGGCCTCTGTGTGGAGCGCCAGACAAACATTACTGCAGACGCTGCTAGTACACTTAATTCAATTTTCATTCAAGATTTTAATGCGTCTTACTGAAAGATCAACTGAAAAGCACCACGGGGCCGGACTCGAGAAAACACTAAGAGAATGTTTCTAAGTGCAATTTATTTAAATATTTAAATTTAAAAGCAACTTCTACATTGAAGTGAAATCATATGATCTACATTTCACAACAATATCAAAATATCAAAAACAAACTGGTTTGATTTGGTCAGTTTTTCTCTTTATGTTTCTTTTTATTTCTTTTTATAGAAAGTAAATGCTATACAATATATACAAACTATAAGTGTGTGTATGTATGTGTGTGTGTATATATATATATATATATATATATATATATATATACACACACACACACACAGGTTTACATACTGGAATATAATAATTTCCAATAATTCATCCCCAAAATTAAATTTCTTAATATTATACTGCAAATTTCACGACGCAAATTTAGAAGCATCAAAATATCAAATTCAAACCAGTTCGTTTTAGTCGCCTTTATATGTTTCTTTTTACATGTTTTTACTCTATATAGGTACATGCTATAAAAGAAATGTATCTTAAGTTGTATTTATTGAAAAAAAAAAAAAAAAAAGCGCAATAATTAATCTCCAAAATTAAATTTTTTATTTTATAACGTGAAATTTACGTCAGTCGTATTTAAAATATCGAATACAAACTGGCTTGATTTGGTCACTTTTTCTTTCTACTTCATTTTATAAAGATTAAAAGATGCCTTTATGTAAGCTTTACCAAATAGAATATTATTATACAATGAAGTTTCTTGTACTGTCCTCTGAAACAGACAACCGTAGTAAACCCTGAAGCCGAACGCAAGCCACCTCGAGTTCGTGTGGTCACTGAAGGGTTAAATGTGACTCTGTCTGAGATGTGTTTGTCACAGAGTCTCTCGGTCTCTCGGTCTGTAATTAAACATCAAACTAAGTCAGATTCAAATCCCTCTTCCTGAAACAGAGCTCTGCGTGTTTGTTCAGCAAACACAACGACCCAGCAGCAGCGGCGGCTCCAGAAACGTCACAACATCACACACACAACACAACACACACACACACCACACCCCACACCACTCCACACACACACACACACACACACACACACACACACACACACACACACACACACACACCCTCTCTCACACACACACACACTCTCACCAAACACTACACACACACTCACAACACACACCAAACACTACACACACACTCACACACCCACTCTCACACACACACCCCACACACACACACACACCCACGCACACACACACGTCACACACACACACACACCTCGTCACACACACACACACACTCTCACACACACACAATCACTCACACACTCCACACACACACACCACACACTCACTACCTCCACACACACACACAAACAACACACACACACACAAACACCACGCACACACAAACCACACACTCACACACACCATACACACACACACACACACCAGCACACACACACACACACTCACACACACCACACACACACTCACACACACACTCACTCACACACTCTCACACACACTCACACACACTCACCACACCACACACACGCTCACACACACACAAACACACACTGTTTCCACATAAACCTCAAACACACACACACACACACACACACACACACACACCAACCTCACACACACACACACACACACACACACACACACACACCACACACCACTCGCACACACTCTCAAACACACACACACACCACACACACACACACACTCTCACACACACACACAACACACACACACACAACACACACACACACACACACACATCACACACACACACACACACACACACACACACAACACACACACACACACACACACTCATCTCACACACACACACACACTCACACACACACACACACACACCACCACACACACACAAATACACTCGCACACACTCACACAGACCACCACACACACCCACTCACACACACTTCTCTCCACACACACACAAACACTCACACACACACACACAAACACACCACACACACTCACACACACTCCACACACACACTCACACACACAAGCTCACACACACTCACCAAACACCACACGACCCCACACCACACACACACCAACTCTCACACACACACAACACACACACACACACACACAAACACACACACCACACACACACACACACAATCACACCACACCAAACACACACACCACACACACACACACCTCACACCACACACCCACCACACACCCACCACACACCACACACACACACACACACTCACCACACACACACACTCACACACACACAACACACACACTCACACACTCTCTCACACACACACACACCTCACACACACACACACACGCACACACACACACCACACACACACTCACACACAACTCACACCACACACACACACACACACACACACACACACACACCACACACACACCCCCACACACCACACACCACACACACACACGCACACCACACTCACACACACTCACACACACACACACACCACACACACACACTCACACACACACACACTCACACACACACTCCTGTAACACACACACACACACCACACACACCACACACACACACACTACACACACAACTGTATCGACCACACTCCACCCCACACATTTGTAAAATAATGTATCGAAATACACCACTTTTAAATATTTTTTGTCTCTAAAAATTACAGCTTGTCAAAAACACTAATTAAAATGTGATAATAATAACTCAAAAAAACCAAAAACACGCAGGAAGTTGAACGAGATGACAGGAAGTGCAATCTAATGAATTATAATTGAAAGAAATCCAGAGAGGTGAACTTCATTAGTCCAACGCAAGCAACAAATTAATTAAAATTACATCAGATTTGAAATGTTTTATTTAAAACTACTCTTACAGCAGAATTACTTTGAATTTCAGATGATTTGCTTTAATTTGAACTATAATTATGCATCATGTTTGCTAGCTGATCTCTAATTTAGGAATTAAACTGGAATTTAAAAGTCATTTTCAATTCAGTTCTGAATAATATTGAAAACCTGTTGATTACTGAGTGTGTGTTTATATGAAAGGACTTCCACGTTCACTCAGTCCTGTGCTGTTCACAGCTGTTCCAGTTAAACTAAAATCATTAAAAAAGTTACCTGAAATAAAACATAAATTGAAATAAAATGTCTTATTTTCATTTAGTTTAACTTGATAACTAAAACAACTGAAAGAAAAATCTACAGACGTATTTAAAACAAACTAATAAAAATGACAATAATACAACAAAATTAGTAAAACTAACTAAAACTAAAATGAAAACATAAAATATTAAAACTCTAATTCTAAATATTACAAAATATTAGAAACAACATGGAATTAAAATTTAGTCCCAGTGTGAGAGTGTTTAGGTGAACTGCTACCAGTGTGTCTGTGTGTGTGTGTGTGTGTGTGTGTGGTGTGAGTGTGTGAGTGTGTGTGTGTGTTGTGTGTGTGTGTGTGTGTGTGTGTGTTGTGTGTGTGTGTGTGTGTGTGTTGCAGTGTGTGTGTGTGTGGTGTGTGTGTGTTTGAGTGGTGTGTGTGTGTGAGAGAGTGTGTGTGTGTGTGTGTGTGTGGTGTGTGTGTGTGTGTGTGAGAGAGTGTGTGTGTGTGTGGAGTGTGGTGTGTGTGTGTGTGTGTGGTGTGTGTGTGTGTGTGTGTGTGTGGTGTGGGGTGTGTGGAGGGTGTGGTGGTGTGTGTGTGTTGTGGGTGTGTGTGGTGTGTGTGTGTGGTGTGTGTGTGTGTGTGTGTGTGTGTGACTAGTGTGAGTGTGGGTGTGTGTTGTGTGTGTGTGTTCATGTGTTGTGTGTGTTGTGGTGTGAGGAGAAGTGTCCGTAGCGTTGTTTATAAACTGTGTGTGTGTGTGCGGATGGCCAGAGAAGTCTGTTTAACAGTTTAATCGTGGGGTCTCAGTGTCCTGAGGCTGAGTACAACAACAAATCATACAAATCCAGTACCAAATCAAATACAACACACATGGGGGTAGGGCGTTAAGTCCAATGATCGTGTGTGTGTGTGTGAGAGACGGCCCAGACTGTAAAACACACACACCACACACACAACACACACACACTGTTTGTTTCTCTCCTCCTGTCTCTTTCTCTTCTGTCTGTCTTCTCTCACACACACACACACCCACACCCACTGACAGGACACCCACTCACACACACACACACGTGTGTGCTCTCTATCACACCACACACCACACGTCTGTCTGTCACACACACACACCACAGTGTGTCTCTCTGTCTTTGTGTGTGTTGTGGGGTAACACACACACTGTGTGTCTCTG
>NC_056610.1:24647776-24650276 GCF_018340385.1 Cyprinus carpio
AGCACTGGATCGAGCACAGAGCACATAACTACCCTCAGGTTATTATTTTAATATTATTACACTTTTAGATTTTTTAAGGCGACCCAAGACAGTTTCAGATGTTTTCTTCAGACTGGTCTGAGTGGGATTGTGGATTCCTCTTTTCATCATAAATCAGGAAACACTGTCAACAGACGGAAAACAAACACATTTTCACCATGTTTTTAGGAGTAAACTGTAGTATAAATCAGTGTGAATGAACCTTCAGAATACAGAGAGGAATAAACTTTGAAGTTCAGTGTTTGTGACAGAATGAACTCTACAGACACACACAGATAGCGAGTGACAGAATGAACTCAGATGTGTGTTCAGGTGTTTTCTTCAGACAGGAGCAACAGAAAACGAAGACCGAACAATCTAACACTCACCGTACGAGCTTGACACTATCACACTAGCACCAGAAGGGCTTGAACACACACTGCTGCGGCCGCGGGGTCACCGCCGCTGAGAGCAGAAGCGCTGCGGATGCCACACAAACCAAACACAGAAATCCAGGATAGAGACTTTTCTCCTGTGGTCTGAAACCCTGACAGACGTTTGGAGGAGACCTGAACCACCTCACTCCAGTTTACCTTATACACAGCATCCCAGCCATCCCATAATCACAAGAAGCTTTGTTTTTTATTAGCTTTACCATGAAACAAAATCTCCACGCTCGAATTCTGTCTATTTTATCATGACATTCAATTCTGTCTATTTTATCATGACATTCAATCAGCAGGTGTGTTTTTGTGGCTCATCTCTTCCTCTTTACTACTAGTTACAGCAGCAAATAAACATCAGAAGAAGAATCAGAACTCAGTCGTGAATCATCAGATCCATCCATCACTGATTCACCCGCTGAGAGACGCTCATCACATCACACTTACCTCCAGAAGAACATTCAATAACCATAAACATAAACCGTCAGCTGGAAAAATAACTCCAGACTCGGTTCAGACGTTTATATCCCAACAATAATATGGAATGGAAATATTATTATATTATCGATAACTTGATAAAACTGACTGATGTGCATTTACTATTTATGATTTGAGTGTTCATTATCATATATATGCAAATATATATACACACATGTGTCCCTGCAGCACAGAAGCAGTCATCAGTAGCACAGGTATATTTGTATCAATAGACAACAATACATTGTATGAGTCACAATTATACATTTCCTCTTTTATGACAAAAATCATTAGGATATTAAGTAAAGATCATGTTCCATGAAGATATTTTGTAAATGTCCTACTGTAAATATATCAAAACTTATTTGTGATTAGTAAATAATGCATTGCTAAGAACTTCATTTGAACACTTTAAAGATGATTTTCTCAATATTTTATATTTTTTTTGCTCCCCTCAGATTCCAGATTTTCAAATAGTTGTATCTCAGACAAATATTGTCCTCCTAACAAACCACACATCAATGGAGAGATCATTTATTCAGAAAAAAACGTACTATATATAAGATTTTAGAGTAACATACAGTATGGTATTTCAGAGGAAACTGCATTTATAATTCGTGTTTATAGATGAATATATCCAGTAATTGAAACGCTTTGTTGATCTAATGTACAGTGTAAGCGCGCGCGATAGACACAGACGCTGTGATGCAGACTGGATCTGATCTGATCTGATCTGATCGGTGGAGGACTGAGAGCTCGCTCTGCTCATATCTGATCAGAAATCGATCTCTTCTGATTGATTTGTACCTTTCCCGACGCTCCGTCTCCCAGCAGCACGATCTTCAGCTGCCGCTCCTGGATCTCCTCTTCGGAGTCCGACATCCCTCAGAGATCGACACACACACGGCCACGCACCGAACTCTCGCCGTTAAACACCGAGACGCGGAGGTTTCGAGCAGCGGGGTGATAATCTGATCACGATCCGCTCGCCGCCATCTTTCCTCGGAGCAAACCAGCACACCTTCAGCAGCGCCAGCGCGGGCCGAGCTTCAGACACGGGTTACAGCCGCTGCGTGACGTCATCACCTCCTAAATATAGGCTACAGCTAGACTCAGCAGTGATCAGTTTGATGTTTAATTCTGGCGCGAGCGCGATTTACTGTGTTTGTGTGAACGGCGCACCCTCGATGCAGCAGGAATGGACTCGTCCTTCCCCACTCTCCACAGATACAAAAAAAAAAAAAAGAGAGAGAAATAGAAAAAAGAGAGAGAGAGAGAGAGTTGAACAAAGCTTTATTTTAACATTAAATCCAAGATTTACAACAACATTGTTATTTTATCGATTAAAATAAAATTAAAAAGCCTAAAAATAAAAACTGCATCATCAATAACAAATAAAACTAATTAATACCCCAAATTTAAAAAAAAAAAAAAAAAAAAAAAATTCAACATTATTAATTAGTTTATAGTATGACCATTCCATTTTTATCCTTCCTTTTACCATACACATTATTTCTGCACCTAATGAATCAAGTTCTCATTCCTTGGAGACAGAGCAACAC
>NC_056610.1:24652776-24662776 GCF_018340385.1 Cyprinus carpio
ACGAGCTCTCCTCACAGTATTATAACCGTGCGAGCTATAAATGATCGAGAGGCTCGGATCACTGTTCCAGTTTATTCAACAAACACTCGCTTGCTTTGAGAGTTTATCTGAGACAATGCGCAACAAAATAAACGCTATGCATTTTGATTATTGTAAATTTAAACTATAGCTATTAAAGAGAAAATATATATCGGCCGACTGTGCAGGTGATTGTACTGATGAAGGCCTACCGTAGTCAAACGTTACACTAAATATAGGAACATAACAGTTTTATTAACAAATAAATACAGTAATAGGCCTGAATGTGTAATGTTAACACACACGAGAGATTTGAGTTAAAAATAAACTTGAAATCAGATTAAGCTCTAAACTGCGCAGCAAGCAGCTAAAGAAACCGATCTATTGTTATTTTTATTTATACAGCTAAGCATTAACATGCCATTTTGTCTCACCAAATGTATAATTGCACTTTTTAAAATTATCACAAATGTAGATATACACGCACACACACACAGAGAGAGAGAGAGATAGAGAGAGAGAGAGAGAGAGAGAGAGAGATCGCTACACACAATGGATTAAAATTATGAATTATTATTATTATATTATTGACCCAAGTGTATTAGCCTATTTAAAATTATTACTATGCATAATTGGCATTACATGAGTGCTTAGAAGAAACAACAACAATAATAATAATAATAATAATAATAATAATAATAGCCTAGTGTATTTTTTTAAATTACGGTACAGCTTAATTTGCATTAGACTACATTAAATGATAAGACAATATAAAAATAATGATAAAGTTATAAGGTAAGTTTTCTCTCCTCATCTGGTTTGGATTTTTATTTTTATTTAAAAGCAAGGACATATTTTCGGGGCGCTCTTAAATACTCAATTTATTGCAGAAACATCCCAAAAGTCAAGCTGGAGTGTAATTGGACATGATAATTAGACGTGATAATTAGACGTGATGCTGTGACATGTTAACTGCTGGAGGCGCGAGGTTAAACACGCGCGCGCACCTGTTAAGCATTTCCACGCGCGAAACATCTGCTTCACATCACGCACCCGCCGACTCGTGCACTTCATCTGCGGGATTACCGACGATCCGAAGCCCAGAGAACCGAGCAGCTGCAGAGAGATTCACCGAAGCCTCAGCACGTGTGCGGACTCACA
Source organism: Cyprinus carpio (assembly GCF_018340385.1). NCBI lineage: Eukaryota > Metazoa > Chordata > Actinopteri > Cypriniformes > Cyprinidae > Cyprinus > Cyprinus carpio. The sequence continues at coordinate 24,653,956 of NC_056610.1, forward strand.
GAAGAGAAAACAAAGACTAATTCAATTAAGAGATAAATGAACGCCTCGCAGGTGGACGATTCCGAGCCGCGAGACAGAAGTGTCTGAAATGACAATTTTCTTTCATTAAACGTGAAACTTGATCTAGAACAACAACTGGCTCATGTCTCTGCGCGGGAAAATGATTGCCCTGATTACGCGCCATTATGTGTGACAGGCGCGCTCTATTAGCGTGTATAAAGAAATTGTCCTTGACGTCCAAAATTTGACCAAAAATATACAGGCTTTCACGGAATTGTAAAAAAGTACTTATGCACTGGGAAATTGCGAGGCCGCGTTAAAGTTGCAAATCCTGTCCAAACATGACTGTAGTAGGCTAGATGACAAATGACGCGCGGGAAACACCGAACACACATCAGGTCACACGACGACACATGCCAAGACTCCTTGCCCTCTTCAAAATAAAAGCTTCAATTCGAATTAGTCAGGGTTTGACATCATGACGTCACCGAAAAGCGTCCATAAATGGCTTTTCAATTTCTAATTCTATGCACTGGTTGTTCGTAAACAAGTGAATGATATAAAAAGCTTGTTATGAAACATTAATCTGTAAAGACAAGAACTGAACCACTGGAGCTTTGTTGTGTGTGTGTGTGTGTGTGTGTGTGTGTGCGCGCGCGCGTGCGTGCGTGTGTGTGTGTGTGTGTGTGATCATTTCAATGCCAATAGAATTTGGAGTGGCAAAATGAAGCTCCATCTGCGAATGATTTCCAGATCAGCTCCAGCGAGCCCGTTTGTGCTTGAGACTAAAGCTGCTCTCTCTTCTCTCTTTTTTCTTGGTCATTACACACATTTTCCCGGAAAGTTGAACCGTCGGACTCGCTGCATTTATGCTGAAGAATGTACAGGCTCGTGCCCGTCTTTGCACATGCACGCGCTCGCTGAGAAATGACTTCAAAATATCGACCATCAGTTTAAACACGTTAACCCAAAACAGACACACGCGTTTAAAGGAAAATGCTCGTGTTAAGAACGGTATCGTGCTTTTTTAACTCTACCGAATCTGCTGGAGTTTCTCCATGTGGGCCTCATAATAACCTCTCATTGGCATAAATGGATTCAAAACCAACAGCAAGGCATTAATGTCAAATATTCCTCACATTTCCCAGCATTCAAAGTAAATCTGTCATTATTTCACACATCAAAACTGCCAACAAAGAAAACAGGATGAGTTGTGATGAATATTCGATGTTTTTAAAGCGATATAAAGAGTTCAATAACGCGCCCATACAGGCCCCATGTGTGACCATATGTATTTTTATAGTTATTTCGATTCAAATTGCATGCATTTAAAATGCAGTCGGTTGACAAAGTATTTTGTATTGAAAAATATGAATTTACTGGCGTTTGGAATATACGCAGAAAGGGTTAATTATTAGTTAATTTGATTGTTTTTGGCATTTCTCCACACAAAACCTAATTTGAGCCCAAAGACTAAATGACTGAATAACAAAAACACGATGTCAACAACTCGGGGAATATCTGATGCTGTCCTTCACAGTCACACAACAGCGCCGTCATACAAAAGTAGCCCATCTTCGCACATGAAATAAAATGCCATGGTGCTCAGAAAGCACATTTCACCTCTGCATCCATCAGAACAGATCCTGAGAGACGAGCTCATATTCATCCTGTTCATATGCTTCAGTGTAACTGAGAAGACAGACACAGTCCTAAATATCCACCTGCTCTGGACGCTTTGGTCAGTCGGTCAGAGGATCACTGCTGCAGTTATAGTCTTACTGCTTGAAGAGAGATGGAGTCCTAGGGCTGCTTGTCTTTTCATTTTTAGCTTGCAAGAAAACACCACAGAGCCCATCATCTATTTTACAGTAGCCTATTTAAAGAATCTTATCTGTCTGATTTACTATTAAACAAACGCTTAAAGCATATCTTGCATAAAGCGTTTATTCTACTAATCACTCAGTTCCGAGAATAATGTCAGAATAACCACAATAAACCAAGCGAAATGCAAGCTATGCTAATATTTTTATTGAAATATAACTCATACATTTATATACAGAAATGTTAAATAGAATTAGCTCTGTAATTATAGTCAAGGGTATTACAGAGTTGAGGCCTTGATCTGATCATAAATCAGAGTGTTTGAAACGCCCGACAAAACAACATTAAATCATAACCCCGATACATCTATTATTAGTTTCATAATTATAATTTTTGAACAGGGCGGTGATGGTTGTATAGTTTGATTTTATTGTCTGCACTGTTTATAATCTCAATGGCTTTATTGCTGTTACGAATTTCGGTCATTTTAATATTCCGAAGTTTCTTTTTTGTCTCCAACGAGGCTAATATGCGTCACCTAAATGTGGAGATACGTTTTTTTTTTTTTTTTTTTTTTTTTTATTAAATATGGATTCAACTTTAGAGCACAATTCAGCGGCATGATAGCCTAAAATAACATACATACATCAAAACAATCGATCGCAGATGAACCAGGGCGGTTTTCCCTCAGAGGAATGTAAATGAAACCAGAGTTTTTGCATAGAATTTAAGCCTACACTGTTTCTAAATGTGGATTTAACGATTATTTTGCGATTCCTCTTTGCTGTTTTGTGTCAAACTTGCACTAGGCTATAATTTAATGACTCCAGTGGGCTCATGTCACGGGTCATTAATTTCATGCTTTTACTTTGAGGGCATCTCATAAAATGCGAGAAACACGACTGAAATTATGCTTCATACGTTTTAATGTTTGATTTCTTTTTCATTAAACAAAACAAGTTACACTAATATGAAAACATACACAAGTCGAGTAAACGTTGAGACTTCACTGCTCACTTATCGAGTCCAACAAACCAGTATTTTCCTAACATTTTGAACTGTGGGGGAAAGTGCCAGTCTTGCCGTTACCGATAACAAGAACCGCGCAGAGTAACGACATCAAGTGCTGTTTTCCAACCAGAAGAAAGAATTTTTGCTTAAAACCGACATATTTTCCATACATTCTGAAACAAAATCCTAATGGTGTTTTATAGAGTGTAAAACTCATATAGTAGCCTACTTGTTAGAAAAAAAAGGCAGTTTCGGCCCGAGTTCGAAGGCAGTTCTGTGAATAAATCTCCGGTTTTGGCTCCTCGGTCGGTGTGCTCCAGGCCCGGCTCCAGAATCAAATCACTGAGGGTGCTTCTCAAATAAGTGAGGGTGCTCTAACCTTAATATATCTATAAAGGCTTTATAAAGGTGCCGTCCATTGCTATGGCGCAAAAAAACTGTTGACAATCTCTAAAAATCACTCTTAATTCATCACGATCTCATAAAGTTGAATCTCTCTACACTTCGTTATAATGAGATGATTCGTGCTGAACGCGATTTGAGCAGTGAGTGGATTCTAACATTAACGCCTCTGATTGGCTGTTGGCTTCAAGAAATCAACAGATATGTCTGTGATCGGCTACATTGCTCAACGCTGCAATAACACGTTCAGATAGAAACATAGCTTGCCAAAATCTGCAATGAAATGCCATTGATGCAGCTTTAACTGAGAGTGCTATTGATTTCGTTTGAGCACCGTTGAGCACCCTCCAGCACCACCGTAGAACCGGGCCTGGTGTGTTCAGTTAACGAATGTCTTTAGTAGAATAAATACTGTAAGTCCCGGTGTCACTGGCTTCCCGTGCACGCGGAGGACAGGCTCCAGGCGGGAAGGCAGTATGTGTACGGATAGTAATAGGAGAGCAGCGGCGGTCGCAGCACTTCACCGGGGATGTATTGCCGCCGGTCGTCGCGCACCAGCACCTTCACGGCCACTTTCTTCGCCGCCGGGGCCGAGGCCAGAAGATCGGCGGCCATCTGGCGTCGCTTGGTTTTGTACCGTCGGTTCTGGAACCAGATCTTGACCTGCGTCTCGGTGAGTTTGAGAGAGGCGGCGAGGTCCGCGCGCTCCGGTCCCGACAGATAGCGCTGATGATTGAAGCGCCGCTCGAGCTCGAACACCTGCGCGTGCGAGAACGCGGCGCGGGAGCGCTTCTTCCGCTGCTTGGGCTGATCGCTGCTCTTCTCCTCGCCGACGTTACAGTCTGGAAAAGAACCCGAAACGTTTTACTGGCGTTGAATGCATGCGCTATTTTGTACAACTGTCTCTGAAGTTAAAAATAATATAATAGAATAGATATAGAATAATAGAATACCATGGTATTACCATGTGCGCGATAAACAAAAAAAGTATACTATACTTAGAAAAAAGTGCATGGTAGTCCCATTTTTTGACTTGGAACCTTGATACACGTTTATACTCATATATAGCCCTTTCTCTAACGATTTTGAAAGCATGCGCTTTTTGTACAATTGCCTCCAAAGTATCCTACATAATAGAATACCATGGTATAATCACATGTGCGATAAACATAAAAGTATTTTATACTTAGAAAAAAAGTGCATGTTAGCCATTTTTGACATTCAACCTTTATAATAGGCTACATAAACGCGTTTATACACACATTTCTCCGATGGCGTTTTTGAAAGCATGCGCTTTTTATACAATTGCCTCCAAAGTATAGCTACATAATAGAATACAATATTAGCACATTTTGCGATAAACAAAAAAAGTCTACTATACTTAGAAAAAAGTGCATGGTAGTGGCATTTTTTTGTTGTTGCATGGAACCTTGATACAAAATGCATATAGGCCTACACGTTTATAAACATATACAACTTTCTCTGATAACGTCTTTGAAAGCATTCGCTTTTTGTACAATTGCCTCGAAAGTATAGCTACATAATAATAGAATACAATATTAGCACGTGCGATAAACAAAAGTCTTTTAGTCTATACTTAGAAAAAAGGTGCATGTCAGTGCTTATATATATATATATATATATTATATATATATATATATATATATATATAAAAACATAAAAGACTAATAGGCTATACTTAAAAAAATAAAAATAACAATTAAATTAAAAAACGTGCATGGTGCCATATTTTGCGTGGTATATAATATTACATATAGGCCTAAGTTTCTCTTTGATCAAGTTCAGTTCTTGAACGGTTCGCTGAATATTCCTCTCCACCATCGAACATCTGGAGCTCACGTATTTCCAAACTCGAATAAAACTTTGTAGGTGCCAAACGGAGTTGTTTACTCACCGGACACGCAGTCCAGGCCTTTGCAGTGCTCCGCCGCCGTGGATTCCGGATCCGTTTCGTCCGCTAAATCTGCGTCTTTTTCGGGCTTTGCGTCGATTTGCGCTTTACTGTCGTTGTCCTCGCTCATCCCGGAGTCCGAGTCGTAGTTCTTGTGCTCTCTCTCCTCGCTCCTGTCCGGTCCATCCATTTCATCGAAGATTTTCCAGCACGCGCGTTTTGAGAAACAAACATCCAGATCGTTCAAATGTGGAGACTCCTCTTTTCGGTTCAGAATGGCTTGAATGGAGAACGGCATCAGAGAGTTACTGCGCACAGCCATTTTAAGCAGGAAAAGTCACTGTTGATCACAAAGCAACGGGGTTAGACGCTCCAGATCCGGATCTAATGGAGATTGAGCCCCGCGGCGGCAGCTCGGTCGCATCGCGGCCCGCGTGAACGGAGTTTCTGTGGATGCGCATCCACGTCGCCAGAACGCGAGTGTGAATGAACACAGCGCTACTATCCTCTTCACCTGCGGCTGACTCTGACCCTCAGCGCCCTCCCATTGGCCAGACAGACAGCTGTTCCAACTTCTGATTGGCTGCGTGGAGCTTCCACATATTTCAGAACACCCAGAACGCGTAACCCGTTAACCCTTAAACACCCGCGGAGCCATGCTGCCCTGAATGAAGAGATATCAGTGACCCTTTCAAATGACAGTGACGATTAAATACGAGCTGGTGACAAAGTAGGTCCACAACACGAACAGACGCAGAAACTCAGACGGGTTTAACGCGATTACCGAAGACGCAATCCACTGAACATTTAAAAGCAGCAAAATAATTCAGAGCAACTCTATTCAGTGTTCAGTAACATCACATAAATCTTGTTATGCGTGATTTTATTCCCAGGTCACTCGGATCAAATGGATTTACACTAGAGCTGCCACATAGCTACTTCCCCTATACAACATGCCAAAGTCGAATTAACATAATATCAAATGAATTAATTTATCAGGACTAAAGGTGCTCCTGGCGCTCCAGTCGTGTTTGTGGTCGCGACGGCCTCGTGTCATCGGGCTAATGGTGAATTAGCCTATTTTTTTATCTTTTGATTAATAATTTTAAATTTGATTATTGAAAGCACTGACACAATCAAACCGCACACGAGTTTTAACAGATCTCGCTCATTCCACAAAATAAAGTCGCTAATTAAAAATAAGATTAAAATGTTTCGTCAAACTAATTTCGACTCTTATCCGCGTCACATTTGAACACATTTATGGCACTGAAAATGAATGAGGCCTAAAAACTGTACCAGAAAAAAATATGAATTTGCTGTAGCCTATGAATATGCGACTATTGGCTTAATTTTCAATTTAACAGCAACAGCATTAGTTGTTATAATAATAATAATAATAATAATAATAATAATAATAATAATAAATCGGATATAATAATAAACATTTTCCCCCTCTTGATTCTTATTTTTGATGCAGCTGATTTCGGCAGACTTTCCCTCAAATCCTTCATAAATAAGGAAGTATCATTAAATATTTTTTTATTGTGATATCTGGTTTAGATTAATATATAAAAGCTATGGTATTATATAGCCTATTGTGAACCTTTACGACATAAATTAGCAGTAGTTTAAATTTTAATTTATTATATTTCGGCTCTCTGTAAATTATTAACTGAGGTTAATGTAGCATATTTAATAAACCAATCCGGTTTGTCGAGCGTTGACGGGAAATTATGTAATGCAAAAATTCAGTGTTAATTCCGAGTAATAAATCATAGTGTTGGACTTCAAGCGTCATACTGTTTTTTTTTTATCGCGTTGTGAAGTTCCAGAAGCTTATAGCCTCAATTCGATTCATAGCATACACTAATAAAAAGTAAAACAATGTTTATCAATCTCTCTCTCTCACGAACCTAATCGCACTGCGAATACATTTAAAGTCGTTTTCTATCCAGTATAATTGTACATATTTTTCTTTCATGCTTTTACCAAAGCGTCAGAACAGAAAATATAGATTCTGCTGCTTTATTCACTAAATAGCCTATTAAATCAACACAAATAACAAAATCACGGCTGACGTTTAATATAAAACGATCAAATAACACAATATATTAGGCTATCATGAAATATGTAGGCCTACACTGAAGAAAATGATACTGAATTTTACTAATTTTGTGGTTGCAAACGGTTTATTTTAGCTACATTTAATAAAGAAAATATGTTTAAAGTTAGTCAACTAAATTTGTTTATTTAAATGTAGCTAAAATAAATTGATTGCAACCACTTACCTTAAAAAAGTAGTAAATTCAATGAATAATTTTTTAGTGTAATATAAGTAGTCCATTTTACAGTTATTAGTTAAACATTCACCAGTTAAACTGTTAATTCAGAGGCTGATATTGAGAATAAAGCACATTGTTTAGCTACACGCTGCACACAAATTTAAAATGTTATCCGGTTAACATTAAGTTCAGAATTGATTTTCTTAGTAAGTATCAGTAAGTGTGCTGAACTCCAGCGCGCGCGCGCCTCTCTCTCCATCTAGCGGCCGCGCGCCTCACTCACGCGCGCTGCTATCTGTCTGATAAGTGACTTGAATATTTGTGGTTCTGCGCGTGACCGCAGATGTTCGCTTAGTAGCACAGGTATATTTTTAGCAATAGCCAACAGTACATTGTATGGGTCAAAATTATACATTTCTCTTTTATGACAAAAATCATTAGGATATTAAGTAAAGATCATGTTCCATGAATATATTTTGTAAATTTTCTACAGTAAATATATCTAAACTTAATTTTTGATTAGTAATATGCATTGCTAAGAACTTCATTTGAACAACTTTAAAGATGATTTTCTCAATATTTAGATTTTTTTGCAGCCTCAGATTCCAGATATTCAAATATTGTCCTCCTAACAAACCATACATCAATGGAAAGATTATTTATTCAGCTTCAGATGATGTATTAAATCTCAATTTCACAAAACTGACCCTCGTGACTGGTTTTGTGCTCCATGTGTCGGCAAAAGTGAGTAGGCAAAATCTGACAAAACTATGACCTCAGTGGGAAAATGATTCATAAATAAAGTAATAATGAATGTGCAAGTTCGTGTTGGTCTGCAGTCATTATAATTAATATTATTTACATAGCTAGAGATGTGTGTGTGATATGACTGTCAACTGAGTTTTAACAGTATCTGACAGCTTCTGTGTGAGAAAGCAGCAGCACGCAGGACTCTACAGTTAAACACATTCATGAAAGAAGAGCGTGACGCGGATGACATGCCTGTCTTACTCTTTCTCCTGCCAAATGAAACTCATGTGCGGCGATTTAAAGCTCCATCTCGTCCAGATGCGTTTGCCTCGGTGCCTCATTGCTTCTGACAGCGGCTCCTCGCGGAACACGAGGGACGAGAGGTGTGTGTCACCATGGACACGGGAACAGCCCTCATTCAGAGACACCTGCAGCACGCAGAAGTTCAGACCCGCATCTAGAACACAGACTGCGTCACGAGATAATACTCACCTGCTTTGATTTGCAAAACAACAAAAAAAACTTAGAGGTTCAATCTCTGAACTGCTCATAAGGTGCGGTCACGTGCACCGCTGCACATTTCAATAGGAATCTACGCATTTGGGCATTTCCCGTAGGAGCGAAGTTTTCCACAGGC
>NC_056610.1:24667776-24680276 GCF_018340385.1 Cyprinus carpio
ATTTTTATTAAAACAAATATATTAAAACAAATGAATTAATACATTAACTTTTAAAAAAGCAAAAAAAAAAAGCACAAAAAAACTATGCAAAAAATTTAAGTCAATTAAAATAAAAAAGAAAATAAACAGACAAAAAATAAAAAATTAAATAGATTAAAATAAACAAATAAATGAATAAAGCCAAAACTGATAAGTAAGATTTAAATGAAAGATAAATACTTGAGTGCAAGTAAATAAATAAAAATAACAAAATGAAAAAAATAATTAAACTGATTACAACAAATTCAGAAATTAATAAATTAAATCAAAATAAAACAAGTTAGATTAAAATAGAAAAGGTATATAACAATAATAATAATAATAATATAATTAATTGTAACAATTAATAAAAATGAAAAATCAAAAGTCAAAAAGGGCTTTCAGTGTTTAACCTTGTATAATTCCCATGGAATTTTTCGTTTATTTAATCTTCTTCCTTGTATTGTTTTTGAGATATCTTGTACTCTATTGTTCTTGATATTGTAAACTGTATGTGTTGTACTTGTTCTAGAGTATTTGTAGGCTACACGGTCTGAAGCGCTTGAAACGCTTGCAAAAACACTTTTTACAAACCGATTGCAAAGTAGGGTGAAATCTATTAAATGCAATTATTAACAGATCACCAGATACTATTAAATATGAGATGTCTGTATAATTGCTTGTTTGTTTTCATCAGGGAGAAACGAATCTTTTCGAAGCTTCGAATCAATTGAACCGATCGCTTCCCAAACGATTCAGTGTTTCGAAGCGCTGAACACCGCGCGCTAGCGACGCTTGCTGGTTAAACTGTGTAAACGCAACTCAAACTCACACCAAAACACGAATAAATACAGTACTGTGTTATTATATTAGTTTGCAGGGCTTGTTTTGTTTGTTTTATGGAGTCCAAATGTCTTATTAAAAAACTGTGTTATTATATTATTTTTCAGTTCTATTTATTCCAAATTTATTAATAAAAAATCTACAAATAAATTATCTAAACAGAAATCATCTGAAATCAGACCCCAAATGTCTTATTAAAGTGTCTACACAGTAATGATCTGATCTGAGATCAATTAAAACATCGATCCACTGAAACTTCGAAACCACGTGACTTTGGCAGTTTGATAGACATGATAAATATTTATTATTGCTATAGTTTGACACGCGCTACAGCCATCACTAGTGATCGATTATTGCTTAATCAGAATTATGAATATAATTACAGACACGCGCAACAAAAATAACTAGCAACCGACATATTCGAACACACGCAACTACAGCCATCACTAGTGATCGACATGGTTGGGATCCGGAAGTGTTCATTTTTAATGAGAGGGTATGAAAACGATGTGGCAGCGGTGGGATTCGAACCCACGCCCCCGAAGAGACTGGAGCCTTAATCCAGCGCCTTAGACCGCTCGGCCACGCTACCGCTGCGCCACCGTGCATCACCACACCTCACGACCGTCGCGAACACAGAAAACAAAATCTGTCCAAGACCGAAATTAACTTTACGACACTCATATATATTGGTGTAATGTATCTCTTCTCGACTCTAGGTGTATTTCAGGGTTACTGTATCTGTACTGTACTGTTACTGTACAGGTAACGGAGGGAAAGGTGAGAGGATTGCGCGGATCATGCTCCACACAGGATTTATTTTAAAGATATTTGCTTTGCATGCTCATTTATAGTTACTGTAAGGGGTTTACTAAAAATATTTTCATTACCTTATACGTCCAAAACTAATTTTCACACACATACACACACACACGCACACACACACACACACACACACACACACACACACACACACACACACACACACACAAAACGTAACATCAGCAATGCTGACGTTTGCCCTCGCTCTCAGACCTCGAATACATAAATCATTACTCTTTTTAGACCGTTTCTGAAGTAAAGAAAATACTACACAAACTCACTGAAACAACCGGGGGCAGGTTCTTGATTTATCCTCGAAACAGAGCCGCCTCCAACACCCAATAAGCATCATATCATCAAAAAATTTTGATAATAAAAAAAATCCTGAAACCTAAAAATTGATTGATTAAAAAAAAAAAAAAAAAAAAAATCCTATTGTTTTTGCCTTTTCATGTCTATTCTTGTCATTTTATTTTTAGAAAAACACTTTTGGTGTTGTCTACAGAGGACATAGCATAACATATGAATAAAATATAATTTTTCAAAAATTTTATTTTACCTTTATTTTCTCTCTTAAGCTCTAAACAATGTAATGACATCAAAAATACAAAATTGACAAAGCTTTTTATTTCTGGTTCTCTGGAGGATAGGGGTCAAAATTTAACTATAATTAAACATAAAAGTAAATAAATAAATTGTATTATTTACAATTTACAGTTGCAGCTCTAGACAGTTACCTATGACTTTATTAATACAGTTGTCTGATTTATTTTACAGTCTCAAGCTTTCAGAAATCACACAAAAGAAAATTAAGTAGTTTTACTATGATAAAACCATGGTTTGTTTTTGTAAGGGTTGTGATGTCCACATGTTTCTGTTGAAGAAATTATAGAGGCTGTGTCATCATATAAAGCTGGATAAAAATGAAAGATTAAGTGAATATTTGAATTAAATGTTTGGCCAACAAGGATTTGATTGTCCTGTAAGTGTAACAGCAGCAATAACCAGGCCTTTGGCTCCCTTTGCATGCATTTGTAATATGTAATGCACATAAATTGTTTATTTTTAATTAGCCTTCATTATGTATTTTAACAGCCTTATTAACCAATCATTATTTCCCCAATGTTTTTGTATAATGCATTTTAAGTCATTTTAAAGGCTATTGTTGGCTTAGGTCTGTTTTTATAACCACAAAAAAAACAACTCGTAATACTTCTTTGTAAATTATTATTTGAAGTAACAAAAACATGGTTAATTTGCTGTTACCAAAGCTAAAAGAATGATCAGTTTTGGTGTTATTCGTGTTAAAACCATGACTAATTTTCGTAAAGGAACATGGAAACTCAGAGAGAATATTAAATGCGTTGGTGATGATGAAATTATTTCCGACATTAAAACACGTTATTATCATCAACAGCCAAAAAAAGTTTCACAGGATTATGAAGGTGTCTGAAAGCTATGCACGGGCTTCGTTTTCATCTTTTCTTTCCTTCTCTGCGGCGGATTGCTGATGTCTTTTCACTGGCATAGATCTCCATCCATCAGTTATGATCATTTGCATTCAGCAGCAAACATGAGGCGCGAGCGCGGATGGCGCGTCACGTGATTGTTTTGAGTAAAGGCCCGTTCACACCAAGGACGATAACTATAAAGATAACGATAAAGATATAGTTCTAAAAATCGTTTTCTGTATTAAAGAACAGCAGCGTCCACACCACAACTATAACGATAAAGACAAAGAAAAACGATATCGTTGGAATCCCTTTCAAAACGATTTTTTTCCAGCTGATGAACGATAAAAAAAAAAAATTGACAGCCAATCAGAATCCATCCTGTTGTAACGCGCTCGAGAATTTAAAGCGCCAGACGAGCGTGCGCTTAGAATAAACAGAAGATATCGTTCTTGGTGTGAACGGGCCTTAACTGGAGTTGGTGCCCTACACAGACTGCGTGCTCTGCCTCGAAACACCCCCAGCCTTTAATAAAAGGATTCAAACATCCCTTTAACTTATTTCACCAGTAGTTAAAAACGCAAACTAAACTAACTTAAAAAGCACTAGTCAGTATTCCAGTAGCAGCCCACTAATTACTAGCACAAACTACTAAATTACTAGCACACTTTGATCAACAGTTTAATGTTTCTAGCTGCGTCTGTATTTTCAAAAGAAACTGAAACAGAAAGCTACTTGAATCAGGAGTTTAACAATCACTTTGTGCAAATCAAAAAGCTACAACAAACACTTAAAACATTGTTTATATTTAATAGGTTCAGTGTAAGACACATTCATAGATTATAAAACATGAATATGAACAGAACAGAACTACAGCTACACGAGACGGAGTAAAACAATAGAACTTTAGAGTTCACTTACATCTGGCCTCATTAACGGTCACAATTAAAGTGTGTAACCAATTAATACAGACCCCCCACACACACACTCTCTCACAGAGACACACACACTCTCTCTCTCTCTCAGACACACACACACTCTCACGCACACACTCTTTCTCTCACACACACACCCTTGGGCCCTTGATCCGATGTTTCTGACACAGTGACACATTCAGCTCACGGCACACTCATCACCAGCGGACTCTGAGCAGCAGGCCTGCGTGTCTCAAACAGGTCCTTGTGTCAGTGGTGTGTGTTGCAGACGGGGGGCAGCACCCGGCGTGAGTTGGCTTTGACCCAGGGGTGCTCCATCACGCTCCGGAGCGGCAGACGCATGGCTGGACTGTGACGCAGCAGCTTGGAGATCAGATCACGAGCGCCGTCAGACACCAGCTTCGGGAACTGAAGATCCACCTGCACACACACACACATCAGGACAACACCTCACAGGCGCAGAACACTCCTCTCTCGAGTCCTTCTCTTTAGCAGTGTTTCTGCTGTCAGACAGCGGCTGAGGCGGTGAGTAAACGCAGACAGACCTTGGTGATGCGCTTGTACGTCTCTGTGTGGCTGGCCGTCTCGAACGGAGGGTTCCCCACCAGACACTCGTAACACAGCACACCGATGCACCACAGATCCACCTTCTCATCGTGAGTGTGGCCCTCGATCATCTCCGGAGGAAGATAGTCCAGAGTCCCACACATCGTCCGCCGTCTGAGAAAGAGAGAAAAATCACATTTACACACTCCACACACTCATACAAAAATATGTTCATCAAACAAAACAAGGAAAATTTTTTGGCTGCTTTATTGATTTTAAAAAAGCGTTCGATTCAATATGGCACAGTGGACTCTTTCTAAAACTAATTCAAAGTGGAATAGGAGGAAAGACATATGACATCATAAAGGACATAAACAACGGGAACAAATGCTGTGTCAAGATCAACGACAGCGGACTGATTATTTCAGTCAGAACACAGGAGTGCGTCAAGGCTGCAGCCTCAGCCCGACTCGGTTTAATATCTATATTAACCAACTGGCATCAGCACTGGAGAAGTCCTCTTGTCCTGGTCTCACCCTCGAGGGCAGAGAAATCAAATGTCTCCTGTACGCTGACGATCTTCTGCTCTTGTCACCTCATGAAGAGGGGCTACACCAAAGCCTCTCAGTTTTAGAAGATTACAGTAGAGACTGGGCCTTACCAATAAACATGGAGAAATCCAAAATTATCATCTTCCAGAAAAAGCCTCGCCTTACTGACAAAAAATATAGTTTTACAATCGGGGGAACACTTCTTAATCATGTCACGTGTTATAATTATTTGGGTCTCACTATCTCAGCTTCTGGTCAATTTGATCTAGCAATAAAACATCTGACCGATAAGGCACGCAGGGCTTATTACACTATAAGAAAATCTTTGTTCAAATTCAACCCACCTATTAAATTATGGCTAAAAATATTTGACAGCATCATCAAACCCATTCTTCTGTACGGTTGTGAAATCTGGGGCCCCAAATTTAAATTAAACTACACATCTTGGGATAAAAGACCCACTGAAATATTCCACCTGGAGTAAGAACATCCTGGGACTCCAGAGAAACGCTGCTAGTCTCGGCTGCAGGGCAGAACTGGGCAGAAGAGAACAGTCAAGTTCTGGTTCCATCTATCAGACACACTGACAGATGATTACCATCACTGCGCTCTCACTTACAGGGCAGGACACCCAGAGAGTGACCCCATGCACTATTTAGTGAAAAAACACCAACTCAGCTCAACAATTCAATTCAGACACGCAAAAGTTAAAGAAATTGGAAAACTAAACCAGGAAGAATACATCCATGATTGGCAGATCAAAGTAGAACAAATTAAAGTACTTCTATAGATTAAAGACTGGTTATCAATTGGCACCTTACTTGATCAAAATTAAAGACTACAGTCAGAGAAAGCTCCTGACGAAGTATCGTCTGAGTGATCACAGTCTGTGTGTGGAGACGGGCCGACACAAACAGAGCTGGAGAGAGAGAGAGCTCCGTCTGTGTTCTCACTGCACAGAGGGACTCGTAGAGGACGAGCTGCACTTCCTCACACACTGCAGCAAATATAAACACATTAGAGACAAGTACTTTACCCAAATAGCTCAAACTGTGCCTGAATTCCAGCAAGCGAGTGACATAGACAAACTCAGTTATATTTTGGGAGAGAAAGAGAAGTGTATCCATCTAGCAGCGCAGTATGTGTCCTCCTGCCACATCATGAGGGACAAACACTAAACCCCTGTTCTTTACCAATGCTCTCTGTAAATATTTACTATGGTTTTTTTTTGTGTGTGTGTGTTATATGTGTGTTATGTGATTATATATGTAAACTATGGCCATGAATAAGTGTTTTTTATTATCTACATGCCTGTATAACTTGTTCACTGTTTATTGCTTTGGCAACATTGTGCTGTTCCACAGTCATGCCAATAAAGCTCATTTGAATTGAACTGAGAGAGAGAGAGAGAGAGAGAGAGAGAGAGAGAGAGAGAGAGAGAGAGAGAGAGAGAGAGAGAGAGAGAAATCGAGATCCATTTGCTTTAAACAAAGTGACTGAAGATATTGAGTCATGTTTTCAGAAAAAAAAAAAGTATCAAAATGAAGTGAGTTTATGCTTAAAACAAGAACAAATACCCATTAATGGAGTCCAAAAACCCTTTTGAATTAAGATGTTTCTAAAAAAAAAAAAAAAAAAAAAAAAGCAGCACTTAAGTGATTTTGCATCTCAAGTGAAGTATCTTAATTTGGAACATGGTAGAATAAATATATGATACTTGCTGAAGTTTGGTGTGCAGTACTGAATTACATGAGAAAAACAAGCATTGTTCTCTTAGGTTTAATACCTTTTAAATTTTTTAAAACAATAAGAAATCTGGAAAAGTAGATGTTTAAAGTGTTTTCACACAAAATAGCGCTGCGTTTCCACCGACGGACCAGAAGCTCCGCTGCGCGTCACTAAAACCCGCCCTTTACACGCCTCTCAGGAACCACGTCACGCAACCCCATCATTTCACCAACAAAGAGAAGTTATCAGAAAACTAATCAGAAATAAATCACTGGAACATGCGCGATCACAAAACGAACAGCGGCCTTTTGTTTTGATAAAATATGACTTGTGACAGATAAAATGTTACTACACGATTGTGATAGAGAATAAGAAGCTGACTTATGATTTCTTCAAACCATCACATTTATCATGTTTATTATGGTAACGTTAATGTTTAGCGTGCATATTCTTTTACATCGCTTATAAATATTTCTGCCTTTTATGATGATTATAATCCACATCGGATCGCGTTATTTCAAACACTTGCTGCTGACTGAAAGTGAGTTTTGAGCTCAGCTTATTTTAAAAAGTGTTTAATGTTGATGTTATAGCTGTTATCTTTCTGAAATGATCCGCGGCTCTGACGCGCTCCACTCGCGGAGAAACTCCGCCTCTGTTCATAACCACTCCTCTAGCCCCAGCTGGCCCGCTTTGGCCCAAGGTTTTCGTCGGGCCAAAAAACCCTGGCCGTTGGCCCCGAGGAAGCCCTGACGAGGCACGATCAAGCCCCGGAAGTGACAGTGGAAACGCGGCTATTGTGTGTGTGTGTGTGTGTGTGTGTGTGTGTATGTATGTATGTATGTATATATACACACACATATACATATATAGACTTCATATTTTCTGCTTTATTTTAGTTCAAGTGTGCATCTTTGTGGCATGTCATTCATGTAAATTTTTGAATGTCTATACAGTTTATTAATCTCAGTTGAGTTATTGCAGTACATCAAGTTAAATTAAAGTGAGAAATGTTGTCTTGTTCATGTCAAGAATGCCTTTAATAGTTTTAGTTAAGCCTGGTTTCAGACAGCTGCTGTAAACTAGAATCCTTCATCTTGAAGCGCCTGTGATGATAAACCAGAGCCGGACACTGCTGAAGGACAGAACTCCAGGGCCCCGGTGCATTATGGGTGTTACCTGAGGGACGGGGCGTGGACGGACCAGCCGAAGTCTGCGATCTTGAGCTCTCCTCTGTATCCCAGCAGAAGGTTCTCAGGTTTAATGTCTCTGTGGATCACCTTCTTCTCGTGACAGTACAGAAGCGCGTCCGCCAGCTCCTCCATGTACTGCACACACAAGAGCGGCAGCACTCCGGATTAATACAGTAGCACAGTTTATTTAACACCATGTCAGCATCTCAGACTATTTTCATGGAAACACAATAAAGAAATAAAAGAATAACAAATACAATAAACACCTGGATGAACTGAGAACCACAAGTTTTTTTGGTCTCAAATAGAAATCACAATTCTCCCACGATTCTGAACTAAAAATAAAAATAATGCATGACAAAATAAATTGTTGCAGTTTATTTAGAAGTGTTTCTTTTAAACCAGGGCTGCAAAACGATTAATCGATTCAAAATAAGTTTGTTTACATACTGTGTATATTTATGTACATACATACTTTAAATATATTTGTATGCATTTATGTAAAAACATGTATATAAATAAGCACCAGTTACTGTCAAAAGGGGATCTGCACTATTTTAAATCACAGCCATGGACATCAATATCAACATCTGAACTATAAACTTCCATCACAGTATTTCTCTGATAATACCGTGTGGTTGGAAAGACTCTAACCTAAACACGGCAGGTTTGAATGATCCGATATGAGCTGTTCAAAGGTGTAATAGAGAGCTGTCCTTTAGAAATGAGTGTCTGAACTGAGAAGGAGATATTCTGAGGATCACTGCTGTGACTCACGGTGGCGGAGCGCTGGTCGTCGAAGCGTCCGCAGCGCTGCAGCTCTTTGTACATCTCTCCGCGCGGAGCGTACTCCAGGATCAGAAACACACGCGTGTCGTCGTGGAAGTAGTTGTAGAAGCGCAGGATGTTGGGATGCCTGGAAAGAAGAGCTGAAACGATTAGTCAACATTATCAACCAGAAGATAAATAAAATCTCGATTTTACTACCAACGTTTGACCAATTCTCGGATTCTAACTAGTCAACCTGAAAACATAACTTAATGTAAGATTCAAGTACATTTTTCTTAATTAACCCTCTTGTTAAACTAGAAAAAAAAAAAAACTAGTTACCAAAAATGGCCAGCAAAAAAAAAAAAAATAATAATAATATTTTAGTTTACTAACTTAAATTGTGTTTTGTTGGTATAATGCCTGCTAGAATGTTACAAATAATTCTTTTTTTATTGTTTTGTATTAGATTTTTTTCTCTGAAAAGCAAGACAAAACAGTAAAAAGCATATTTTGCTTATTTAATTTATGAAATGATGAAAAAAGTTGGCAAAAAACGGTATTCGGCCTTCAGCCCAGTGGTTCATTTTGTTCAGTTTCGGCCCAGAATTTATTTCGGTGCATTTCTAATCGATTACCACTCTAATAGTTAATTGCAGCCCCACTGGAAAAAGACGGTTTCAGTCCCTGCGGATCCTGACGAGCGTCTGAAGGAAGGAGAAGCAGCTGGAACGCACCTGAGGTGAGACTGGATCTCGATCTCTCTCCGCAGCTGGTGCTCCACGCCTTCCTTCTCCATCTGAGACTTGAAGAGCACCTTCAGAGCCACGATCACCTTCAGCTTCCGCTCGCGCGCCAGATACACGTTACCGAACTTCCCCTTCCCCAGCGGACGGCCGATGTCGAAGTCTCTGATGGAGAGCTTCCTGAGGGAACGAGAACGGCATGATCTTCCTCAGTACTTCCGTCTTGTTTTCAGTATACACATCTAAACCTTCTTAAATCAGGATGCATTCACTGGAGAGTAAGCCAACTTAAAACAGTTCTGAACACACTGGCAAATACTTCAGGATCAACTGTCATTAGATTCTTACAACAGACTCACTTTGTGCTCGACTTCACAGGAACTCTCCCAGGACCTGAAAGAAGACCAGAGACTGAATCAATCAATCAATCGCAGCATTACTTAAAGAAAAACATGCAACGCATGGAGTTACAGCAGGAGTCTATTAGCAGTGAGGTCACGTGACACGCAGGTAAACAAATAAAACTTCACTTTTTGATTCATTTTAAAATGATGTTTTATTTTAACATTTTTATTAATTAATTAGCTTTTCATTAAACTCAAACCGCCTGCAGTTCCTTTAGGAAACCTTGACGTAATATAATATTTCATGCACTTCATGTTGTTAATAACAAACTGAATGCATTTTCTTACTCTTTGTATTTTTATCGATATGGTACAAGATGATCCTGTTTAAATCGATGTGAAAATCTAGTTTGGCTCTGATCAGATTACCTAAACTGTGTGATGTAACGGATTACATCCGTCATGTAACGTTAATCAGTAACGGACTACATATTCACACTGACTCTGAGAGCCCAAGAGGGTGTGAGTTCTCGAGGTCAGTGGGTGGGGGGAGTGAACCTGTCACAGCGTTTAGGTGCCCTTGAGCAAGGCACTGACCCCCAACTGCTCCCCCCCGGGCGCCGCAGCATAAAAATGGCTGCCCACTGCTCCGGGTGTGTGTTCACACACTGCTTCTGTGTGTTTGCACTCGGATGGGTTAAATGCAGAGCACGAATCTGAGAGCGGACCACACTTGCTGAGACTAAGACCTGAGGTGTTCCACAGCGTGTGTGTCTGGAAAAAAAAGCACACACCGCAATCAACAAAAGTCTACAAACACACACAAGACCTTCAGACACACGGGTGATCCCTAACAAGCACACTCTGTAGTGAACGAAAGGCGCTAGCGCTAGCTTCACCTGTGTTAGCAGAGCTCGGGGCTCCCTGTTCTCTTTATTCTGATAAAACAAAAACACAAACACGGATGAATAAAACACTTACATCAATAAAACAGCTCTCAGATGGGTTACCAAAACAAGTATTTTTTTTTAAATAAAAAGCATATCTCTAAAACATTATATCGTTAGCTAACTGAGTGGATTTAGCACTCGGTCTCTATGACAGGAAAGACTTTAATTTAATATACTTTAGTCACCGCGCAACACTAACATCTTCTAAACACACATATACACGCGCTTACGTTTAAATGAGATGATTAATAACTGTTTATTATACCTGCATGATGATTATTAACCTCTCGTGTCCGCGTTTCTGATCTTCCGTTTCGCTCTTTCAACCGCCTTGATTTAAAATGAAAACCAGATGCATTTCTATTGGCCGAGACGCTCGGAACTCCCCGCTGATTGGCCCATTGACACGAACGCTCATTGGCCCAGTGATGTGCCAATCATTCTGGCCCCGCCACAGAGATTCGCGCGTGCGCTCTGAATTGGATCATTTTATAGGTAAAAACAATAACTATAAAGATACGAAGAGATCGTTTGCAACAACAGATAACTCAAAAATCATGTTTTTCATCGTGCATTCCAATTAATCTCAAACTGCAGTTGTGTTATTTTGGTTAGGTTAAGAAATAACTGATAACACGATAAAACCATGATAACATAAAAAAACATTCTTTTTGAAAATAATAATAAAACGGAGTTATCTGTTTTTGCCAATACACTTTTCTAATCATATGATTAGCTGCTGTTCCAATCAAGTAAAATTAATTAGTTTAACCCAAGCTAAAGAATAATAATGATGCGCATTTGATCAGATATAACTGCAGTCCAAAATTATGAGATGCATTATTTGAATGCTTGGCCAAAGAGGTGTTTTTAATCTTAATTTAAACAGAGGAAGTGTGTCTGAACCCCGAACATTATCAGGAAGGCTATTCCAGAGTTTGGGAGCCAAATGCGAAAAAGCTCTACCTCCTTTAGTGGACTTTGCTATCCTAGGTACTATCAAAAGTCCAGCGTTTTGTGACCTTAGGGAGCGTGATGGGTTGTAGCGTGGTAGAAGACTAGTTAGGTACGCAGGAGCTAACCATAAGGGCCTTATAAGTAATAATATTTTGTAACTGATACGGAACTTAATAGGTAGCCAGTGCAGAGACTGTAGTATTGGGGTAATATGATCATATTTTCTTGACCTGGTAAGGACTCTAGCCGCTGCATTTTGGACTACTTGTAGCTTGTTTAATTGAAGATGCAGGACAACCAGCTAGCAGTGCATTACAATAGTCCAGTCTAGAGGTCATGAATGCATGAACTAGCTTTTCTGCATCAGGAACAGGTAACACGTTTCGTAGCTTGGCAATGTTTCTAAGATGGAAGAATGCTGTTTTTGTAACATGGGAAATATGATTTTCAAAAGACAAGTTACTGTCTAATATAACACCCAGATTTTTGACAGTAGTGGAAGTAAACAGTACATCCGTCTAGTTGCAAATTGTAATCTACGAGATTCTGTGTAATGTTTTCTGGTCCAATAAGTAATATCTCTGTCTTATCTGAATTTAATAGGAGAAAATTATTGGTCATCCAATCTTTTACATTTTTAACACACAC
>NC_056610.1:24685276-24702776 GCF_018340385.1 Cyprinus carpio
ACGTCCGCGTTACTACAGCAACGGTCTTCCCTCTGAACTCGAGCACGAGCGCCGGCGCGCTCACGTCGCCACCTGCCGGCGCGGAGACCGGGGGCGGTTCTAGACCACAGTCACTGGGGCCCGGGGCCAGAGTCCGGCAGGGGCCACTTGTGCTTTTAGAGAGCACACTGTTAAAATGAATCTTCACCTAGTTTAAGTATCATTCATTCAGTCATTTTTTCACCATGTCATGTATCACTGCAGTCACTAATTTCAACTCGAATTAATGTTTCATCATGTTTCATTTATTTGACACATAATCTTTTACAATTGTTTACAAAGAAGTTTCAGTGTCACATGATCTTCAGAAATCATTCTAATATGCTGATCTGCTGCTCAAGAAACATTTATCATTATTATCAATGTTAGAAATAGTTTTGCTCTTAATATTTTTGTGGAAACAATGATACCACTCAAACATTTCTATAAGATTTAAAAAAGAGAGAGAAATTGTGTTCATCATGCATGAAAGTGACAAAAAGTGAGTGAAGACATTTAAAATGATTTCTGTTTAATGAATGCACTAACGAATTGAATTAATATATTTGATGAATGCAAATAAATGCGGTTCATTAAACTTTATATTTATCAAAAAAAAAAAAAAAACCTGAAAGATAAAGTGCATAAAATAAGCATATTTTACATTAAAAATATGGTACTTTTAGAGGTTAAAAAAAAAGCATAAATTGAGAGTATTTCATGAACAGTTGAAGCAGGCATGGGCAAACAATCTTTCAGTTGGCTTTATATTATATGTGTGTGTGGTTTATATGGCATCGACGCACACAATATAACTATATTCCCATATTTGACTCCTTAAAGTGATTTACGGGGCATTTTTTAAACATGTGAATAGCAATGTAAAAGTGCTAACAACTGGTAAAAAATACCCACGTTCTTATAGAATGTCCAATCAAATTATTGTACCTGATCAGATGTAATAAAAATAACACCACTTTGTAGACAAAAAAGAAAACAAAACAGAATGTCTTCACAAAAAGAAAGAAAGAAAGAAAAGAAAAAAGGCAGAGAGAGAGAAAGAGTGAAGGGCTAAAGGCAGTAAAACATCACAAACATAGATTCAAAGCTCCAGCAGGTAAATCATCAGAATATTTAGCTGTTTGTCACACTTTAATTCTTGTAATTAAGTATATTTCCCATTACGATCACTTGTCTTAGTTGATGCTAGTAATCTATAACACATCATATTTATAACATTTTATTAAAACCATATTAATAGTAGGCCTAAACATTAAAGAGATAATATAAATGTTTATTAGTATATAATATAGATGTATGCTGTAGAAAGATTAGGTCATCAAGATATTTCAGGACATTGTAGCAAATAAGATCGCGCGGTTTATCTGTCGATCGGATGTGCGTCACAGTAGCGTTTGTTACTATAGCAACAGCAGACCCACGACGCACTGTGTTATAAACATCAAACAATCATTATAAGAAAAACAACTTTCAACTGATAAAGCAAGAAAGAGAAATAATCATAATCTGTAATTATCAGCTGTTCCGCTCATCGACTGAAGAAACGAGAACATTTGAAATAAGGAACTTGAGTGTGCAAAAGACTAGATATGTGAACGACCCCTTAATGAGAAAAGAAGAGACTGTGTATATAAATGTACAGTGCCTTGCGAAAGTATTCAAACCCCTTATTTTTTTTTTCACTTTTTGTTATGTTGTAGCCTTATGTTAAACTGCTTTAAATTACTTTTCCCCCCACATCAATCTACACTCCATACAACATAATGACAAAGCAAATAACAGGTTTTTAACATCTTTGCAAATTTATTAAAGATAAAAACTTAAATGATTTAATGGCATAAGTATTCACACCCTTATCTGGGATAGTTGAAATTTAGCTCAGGAACATTCATGTTGCTTGTAAAGGTTACCACACTTAAAGTGAAGTTAACCTGTGGCAAACTATATTGAATGGGTATGATTTGGAAAGGCACGCATGTCTTAATAAAAGATCTAACAGCTGAAAATGCATATTAAAGCAAAGACCAAGCCCTGAGGTCATAAAATTGCCTGTAGAACTCAGAGAAAGGATTGCATAAAACCATACATCTGGGGAAGAGTTCAGAAAAAAATTCTGCTACAGAAACATGTAGCCTTCATTATCCATAATGAGAGACATTTGGAACAACCAGGACTTTTCCTAGAGCTGAGCAAATGGTGAAGAGAGGCTTCAGGTAAAGGTGATTCAGCTAAGTACCGAGTTAAGGGTTTGAATACTTATGCAATGTACTTATTTCAGTTTTAAATTTTTTTATAAATTTAGTTGTGACAGTTCTGTTTTTTTCTCCACCATTATGTATGTATTGAATACAGATTTATAAAAAAAATAAAAAAAAGTAATTTAAAACAGTTTAACATACGGCTGCAACATAACAAAATGTGGGAAAAAAAATGAAGGTGTTCAAATACTTTCACAAGGGACTGTATAATGAATCTGTCAATTATTTATATATGTTTCTATAAGGCCTCTAACTCTAGCTTGTTCTATTCTGTATTCTATTTATTTATTATATAATCAAAAAACCATGCTATTGTCACATTTCCCTAATGAGAGGAGCGAGGAAGGAGACAAGGCGTAAACGTACACAATAGTCTTTTTATAATCCAATATCCAAGGAAATACACAGGGCGGACAGGAGCACAGGTAACACCAGGGTTGACGTATAATCTCAGACAGCATAGACTTGGGATAATTAACAGGGCAATCAGGGGAACACAGGTGTACAAAATGACTAATTAACTAAACTAGGACAGGAAAATGACCAAATAAGAAAAAACGGAGATGTGGATCCGGGAGGCTACGGTGGAGCTGAGGGGATGAAGGAGCTTGATGGAGCCAGAGGGATGGAGGGACGAGGCGAAGCTGAGGAGTGGAGTCCTGAGGCACAGGATGGTTGACGCCGGACCAAGGCGGAGCCGGAGGAATGAGGGAGCCTGGTGGAGCTTGTGGATGGCTAGGTCACGGCAGAGAGGAGGGAACTAGGAGCCATGGTGGAGCCGACGGGTCAGCGGGCCGAGGTGGAGTCCAGGCCTCGGAGGCTGGAGGTGGAGTCAAGGGAGACTCCAGCCATGGCAACACTGGATGATGTCAGTCCCACGGAGCTCGCAGCGCATAGTTTGGGTGCTTAGGGTGAGCAGAGGGGCTGCCAGACGACAGCAGTGGGACAGCTTTCTGGCATTCGGGGCTAAACTCTGAATCAAGAGCCCCCTCTAGGCTGAACATTGAAACAGGATTGTGCTCTGGAGGAGCGGACACTTAAGGGCGCATTCTAGGAGCGGGCAGTGGAGGACTCTCTGAATGGATTCAGGGACTGGAGCTCTCTCCTCTTAATTTTGGGACTTATGCTGCACCATACTCAGCTCACCCTAAGCCACGGTGCAGGGGGTGGAGCTCCTCTCCGCGCTCACACCACTGTGGCTTTCTCCCTCATGGAAGGCGTTGTTGCCGGCACACACACAACTTGACTGATGTCATGGCCTCCGGCTTCGCGGCGATCCTCAGCTCTGTCACTCACTCAGGCGGTGGCTCGTCGGTCACGGCGGGCTCTGGCTCTCCATCAGCGGTAGCCTCAGGCATGCACGTCGGGAGTGGCAACAGTGTCCACTCCACAAAGGCGGCGAATTCCGCTTGAGGGCCATCTTTGGACGACGGTGCTTTGCACGCGATATTGAGGCTGGTGTCATAGAATGCGCAGAGCGCGTCGTCTGGATAGGTGGTGAGATGGGCAATTGCCAGAAACAGTCTGGTATGACCCTCGAGTGTTTTATCCACCTGCTCCAGCAGGAGGAGGTTGTATTCAGGGCAAAGGAAACAAGGGCAAAACACGACACAGAACAGTCCAGAATCCTGACAGCTACGTGTACTGCATTAAGCTAACTGAGACTTGTTGTAGCACCTGATATCATTGCTCTTTTGTTGTTTTTGATTGCTTCCATTGTCCTTATTTGTAAGTTGCTTTGGATAAAAGCGTCTGCTTAATGACTAAATGTAAATGTAAATATATATTGGGTGTTCTGTTGAGGTCTAATTGGGCTTTTGAACTACAGTAATATGGTAAAATACTGTACATAATCTGTTTGACTTTGTCTGCTACAAACCAACAGGTTTTCTTGTTGACCATGTGCTTTTTTAGTTAAGTATTTGATTGGCTGTTGAATATATGACATTTTTGTTATGGACAATTTACTGTTAACAAAAAACAAACAAAAACACAAAAATATAAACCCAAAACAACATAACCATAATTAACACTCATACTACTTCAAATCATTTATTTTTATTCACCCCAAACTTTTGAACGATAATGTACACTCAGACGATGTCAAATCTTGTCATTTTATTCTTAAAATAAAATTTTAATAGTATTCAATGATTATGAACATAAAAGCATTACAAAACAAATTAATAATATACCATCGATGAAACCACAAAGCTGACACGGAGGTATGTGTAATTACAATATAAAGTAATTTTGAGTGTTATTGCTATTAATATCATTTTCTAAAATAAGGTACATGTAATATAAAAGTACATATGTGACAAAGATATTTGTGCAACAGCTCTAAGTCTCACAAGCAGTGTATATGTCAGCGTCCGAATCCGTTCACTTATTTCATTCACTCCTTTCTGATATAGTGCACTCAACTGCCATAACATCTCACTGTTACTGATTCATCGAGCAGCTCAAAGCATTATGGGTAGAATCTCTCGTCAGTCTATTCTGATTCATCAACAGTTTCACTGATGATTTATTATCAACCCAAAACCCAGGATAGAGTGGCTGAGTGAATGTGGTCTGGACTGTGTGGATGAGGCTCATTGTGTCAGAGACGCTGTAGAAGGACAGAGTTCCTGCACTGTGATCCACAAACACTCCTATTCTACTGCTCATGGACTTCATAGGGAGACGAGTCTCAATGTTATTGTGTCTGAATGAGCAACTGGAACGAGAGCAGAACAAACTCCAGGACTGATCATTAGATCCAAAGAAACACTCATCACCGTCTCCCTTCCTGCTGATGCTCTTATATGACACTGATATACACACATAATCTCCACTACACAGCAGCTCCCAGTAACAGCGTCCACACACACTCTCTCTACACAACACCTGATAATACTCATCAAATCTGTCTGGATGATCAGGATACGGCTGATCTGTGCCAGTGTTGGTAATCACTCTGTTGTTCTCAGACAGAAGGAGTCGTTTATTCACTGTGTTCAGATCCAGAGTGAACTGATGGGAATCTGATGGAGATAAAACACACCAGAATCAGGAATTATGAATCTGTTTGAACTTTTCATGTAGCTGAACTCTTCATGTTCAGTGTATCATCAGTGTCTCAGTACAGATGAACAGATATCTGTGCAAATCATCATTTACTAGGGCTGCCCACTAATAGAGGCTTAGTTGATCACAATTTTATCAGTCGCAGAAAAAAAAGAAAAAAAAAAATCCACTGAAAGTGGTGAAGTCAGCAGTCTGTGATGGACAGGTCATTAACAGCTGCTCTGTGTGGTTATTACAGCACATCGGTCAGAACTAGGGGTGTGCGATATATATATCATGTGCGACAATATCGTAATTGTGGTTTTAACGATGTGTGATTTGACATTATCAAGTATATCACCAAACATTAGCATGATTACAAATGTGATATTGATTTTTTTTTACAACAGTTCAATAAACAAGAATCTAAAACAAAAACAATAACCATTCAAAAACCATACCGCCTGTTCTTGCTCTATTTCGACAACAAAAATAATTCCAAACAAACCCACAGCACTGTTATGCGTCTTTGAGCAACATGACAGTGTTTTGTTCCTGAATGAATCAAGCGTTAAATGATTCGGTTTAATCTCAATGACTCACTTATTAACAGTGACTTGCTACCACCTGCTGGCGGTTTTAATTTCACATTTAAAGTATCTTTTCAAATTTTAAATTAGAATTTCAAATATCAGAATTCAATCTTTTATGTTTAATATATCAAAACAGTGACAACATGTCACCACATGTTGCAATATAAGAGCACATGTGGCACATGTTAGCTACATGTAACAAATACACACGTTCAAGCTTGAACAATAACACACTCAGCAAAATGTTGCCTTATTATAATCATCGATAAAATCCCAGAAAATATATATTTTTTTGTCAATATCGCACACCTCTAGACAGGATATGCAAAAGTTTGTTTCGATTATCGACCTCAAATATGGCTTATTATTAGAAACATGTAAGTTGTAGCATCATTACATGGCCACTCAATCTAATTTAAACGTAGAAAAATATGTGCTATTCCAGTGTTTGTGCAGAGTGCATGACGGGTGCAATCATTTCCATTCAACTTAAAATACTCGAGTACTCGATGTATTACTAAGAGTAATACATCTTTCGAATCTGCAAAAGCTCTACTTTCGTTTGTGTACACACAAATTGTTGTGCTTTTTTTAAATAATGAAAGCTATCTTGGTCTCTATGAACTTCAAAAAAACAAATAAATAACTTAGTTTATCAATGAATTATTATGATGTTAAGGCAGTCTTCTTGCTATTTTTTCCATGAAACATTCATAATCATTACTTCTGCTTTATGCTAGTACTTGAGCGCTGATAGACTATGGGCAATTAAAGGCTCATTATTATGAATTATATGGTTAATTAATATAACCATGTGATTAGTCGACTAATCGCTTCAAATGTACGACTATTAGTCGATCAGAAAAATATTTAGTCGAGGGCAGCCCTTTCATTTACATTATTTATAAAACTCTTCTTTCTCCTTCTACAGGAAGAACATGAACACACTCAGTGAGTTTTTCTGCTTGTTTTCTTACAGACTTACATTGTAGGAAGTCGTTCCTGGTCCAGAGATCAATGTTGGTGAGTGTGACTGTGGAAATCAACAGACATGAACAGTGTGATTCTCATGATCCTGTATCTATTCCTAAGACATTTCTAATATGATGTTCTCCATGATATGAGATGATGATGGACTGGTTTCTGAGAGCAGATGAATCTCCAGGACTTTACCTCTGTCTGAGATCTTCTTGAGCTCCTCTTTGCAGAAATCCTCCAGTTTGTCTCTCAGCTGATGGAACAATTCTCTTAGACCATCAAAAGAGACGAGAGAACTGAAGAGATCATCATTTCCGTCTGTAGATTCAGGAGGTGCTGAGAGAGACTGGAAACTCTACAGAAAACACAAATCAAAACTCATCAGCTCCACACTTCACCCAATAACCTGCACCAAAATCAGATTTGTGCGTCTCTTGTTGACTTGACTGATCTTTAGTAACTCACCTCAATCCAGCACTTACACAACATCAGCTTCATTATTCTCATATTCATTATATCACATTAGAGCTACAGAATCTAGTGTTTGACACTTACACTATATGTGAACTTTCTAGGAAATAGTTTAGAAGATAAAACATCTGCTGAGAACACATCAATGTAGTCTCATTGTAGGGTTGAGTAGATTTGCTCAGGAAAAGCAGCTCAAAGGCTATGACTAGACTGACCATTATTTATAACTTTAGAGTGTTTAAAGACACTGAAACTTCACAAGGATCCTTAAGCAGAGGTGTAAAGTAACTAATTACAGATACTTTCATTACTGTACTTGAGTACATTTTTATTTTCTTTCTACTTTCTTGAGTATAATTAAATTGTGGTACTTTTACTTTTACTTGAGTTGAATAAAAATAAAGTGTTCAACTTCGCTACATTTATTTTCCGGCAAAAGTACAAAATAGACAAAGCTGCTGATAGAGAAACAGGGCGAGCTGGCGTTTGACGGGCACTGCGCTTCAGCCAATAACAGACAAGTCTGATTTGGGTGCAAAACCAATCAAAACCTCCAGTTCAGCAGGGGGCGGGGCATTCAAACCACACTTTGCTTTGACAGTCAGTTACATTACATTTATGCATTTAGCAGATGCTTTTATCCAAAGCGACTTACAGTGCATTCAGGCTATACATTTTTTACCTTACGTGTTCCCTGAGAATCGAACCCACAACCTTTTGCACTGCTAACGCAATGCTCTACCACTGAGCCACAGTAACA
The DNA here is from genome assembly GCF_018340385.1 of Cyprinus carpio. NCBI lineage: Eukaryota > Metazoa > Chordata > Actinopteri > Cypriniformes > Cyprinidae > Cyprinus > Cyprinus carpio. The sequence continues at coordinate 24,693,427 of NC_056610.1, forward strand.
CCTTGACTCTAATTTTAATTTTAATTTTAATTTTGACAGCTCCTGAAATGGGTCATACTATTGATATTACCAGAACACTCAGCAGTTCAAGAAAAGAGAAAGCTTGGTTGACAGAAGGATGCGGTTATTGCATGGATGGAGCAAAAATAATTTAGGTGTCCAGGGGTGTAGCCATCATTTCAGAAGTGAGGGGGACATAAATGTTTTATATACTGTGTGTATATATATATATATATATATATATATATATATATATATATATGCAATACTTTCATATTCAATCCTCAAATTAATGTACAAACAACATTTTTTATATTTAATGAATCTTTTTTAATACTGACAGCCAGTATCACTGATACCAAGTAATACTGATTTCCCTATAAAAAAAATTCCCCTAATATTTAACATTGACTATAGCCATTGAACATTACATTAAGAGCTAACAATTTTAACATTTATTAGACTTTAAAAATAAAATCTAATTTAAGTGAACTTAAAACAATCTTCACATAAACCCATTATAATAAATGTTATATTTAGCTACCTGTGCCCGTCAGCAGAAATATACAGAAGATATATTTCAGAAGAAGATGATCAGGTGAGAGTCTGACTGATGATTATATAATAAGACACTCATGAACTGTTTCTCTGTGAGTCTCTGTCACAGCAGGATCTGCTCAAGTCCACTATGATCCTGTTCTTCTAGATCTGTGTTACCTGCAGGAACTGGATGTGATCCTGTGTATGTGAAAGCTGCTCCAGCTCAGCGTCTCTCCTCCTCAGATCATTGACCTCCTGCTCCAGTCGCTCCAGTCGTCCTTCAGCTCGACTCACTGCAGTCTTTTCCTGATCTCTGATCAGTCGTATCAGCTCAGAGCGGCCTTCTCTCAATGGAGCGGATGAGCTCAGTAAAGATCCTCTCACTGTCCTCCACTGCTGTGTCTGTGCAGAGCGCTGTTAGGACACACAGTGATTCAGCTTCAGTGAGTCTGAACTGAGACTGAGACAAAACTTCTCTTCTTCTCCAGACTCACCTTATGAGACTCCACAGTCTCTCTCAGCTGCTGAAGATCTTTCTCTCTCTGCTGGATTCTCTGCTGGAGCGTCTTCTGTGTCTCCTTCAGCTGCTTCTGCAGGACAAACAGATGATAGTGAAACTCGCAGAAAACTACTGGCACTTAATCATCATGTGAACAGATGAATCCAGTAAAAGTGGAGCTGATAACTAATGACTGTAGATTCAAACTCTAAAAGTGATGATGGGTTACAATTATCATACATGAATTACTACAAGTGTAAGTATTATAAAAGTGAAACTTAGAGCTTCACACTGACAGTGTTTCTGCATTTTGACTGATGGACGTATATATTTATTACATGTATTATATGTCAAAGAACAGGTAAATAGTGTAATGAAAGCCCATTTTATGAAAGACTGTGTTCATAAAGGTTTACAGTTCATTTTCAGCCAACAGTAAAATTCTTGCAGCTGCTGTGTGAATGCTGTCAGCTGTTTATATGGTGCTGATATAAACATTTATGAAATGAATGTCAGCAATACTTCATCAGTGTCTAGTGTTAAATACCTGTTTCTCTGTCCTCTGTGCTGCAGCTGATACAGTGTCGTGGTTTTTATGTTCATCCATCGTACACAGCACACATATACATTCCTGATCCTCCTGATCCCAGCAGTCTGTAATACAGCTCTTACAGTAACTGTGTCCACAGGGAATGGCCACTGGATCCTTCAGGAGATCCAGACACACTGGACACAAGAACTCATCCTGAGAAACTCTGGCTTCTGCCATTTTACTGCAAGAATACAGAGACACAAACACACAACAGCTCAACTACACTTCAGTTTCTCTTTCCCTGAACTCATGTGATTCCTGTTTCCTGTTTCTGTGTTTGAGTCAAGTGAGTAAAAAAAAAAAAAAGCTGCTTCCTCATTCCTGCTCCTGTAGAGTCTCTCTCTCTCTCTCTCTCTCTCTCTCTCTCTCTCTCTCTCTCTCTCTCACACACACACACACACACACACACACACACACACTGTGTAATGCTGTGCATGGCAGGTCTTTAAAGTTTACAGTCTCTGCACTGGCTACCTATTAAGTTTCGTATCAGTTACAAAATATTATTACTATTATAAAGAAAAGAAAATCTTCAGTAGCCAAAGATACCCTAAGCTACTGTCACTGACTTGAAACCAAAAATACAGCAGGTGACGCACGCCCCTTACCTAGTGTATTTAACAATAATTCACTGCGAGATGCAAAATGTATATCACGTGATATTCTTACTTTTCCTCTCCTTCCCTCCCCATTGTATAAATACAACCAAAAGATGTTTAAGTGAATGGAGGTGAAATGGAGCTTTTAGGTAATATCCAAAACACACGCAGATATACAAAACAAAAGATTAACCCACCATACACAAACTTAGCATCGGCTTAAAATCACAATAGCAAAAGAGGATAACAACAAACAACGAGCAAGGCATCCATTTGCGTTTTCACCGTCTTCCTTTTATAGATCCCAGTATCCACCAATTGGAACAAAACAGAGATGACATCATCGCCTCCAACATTCATAGCCAGGAACAGAACCAATGAAGCAGTGCTAAGAAAGTGAAAGTAAAGGTGAACAAGAGAGAGAAGAGAGGGAAAAACGACAACACAAACCGCACTGGCATCAACTTCCAATTTGAAAGGGCGTAATAGATCTGGGTCAGCCAAGACGGGTACACTGCACAAAAGCACCTTCACACTATCAAAAGCATGTTGACATTCTTTGGTCCATACAAATGGATTTGAAGGGCTCAGTAAACTAGTGAGAGGGCATGCAACAATAGAAAAATTCCGGCAAAAGCTATGATAGTATCCTCCTGAAACTCAGTAATGGCAGCAACCTTAGCCTCCACAGGACGAACCTGCCCCTTTCCCACCTCCTTACCTAAATAGGTAATGGTGGCTTGTCCAAATTTCATAGGGACCAGCAAAATGAGAGGCTAAATCAGAAGAACAAGTACCTCATCACCACATTGTACTCCGATAGACAGATAAGATGAAAAAGATCGATTTTCGAGAAAATAAGTTCAACAGTGTACCTAAATAATTAACAATTATAGGTGCAAACGAGGGGTTGAACGACTTCAGAATTTTTTAAAAGTCAACTTTTATGTGATGAAAGTCGAGTCGACTAGTCACTGATGACATCATTAATGAACAAATAAGTCTGGAGCTGTGACAAACTCCTTGTGCACAGTTATGGAATATGACACAGCGCTGCCCACATGGCTATTGGCCCTATAACAGCTAATTTTTATCAGTTCTTTTGCCTTTGGGTAGTTTTATTTCTCACAGATTTCTGCTCGTTCTAAATCAGTTATAGATAAAGTAGCACAGTAAAGATTAGATTTATATGAATGCATTAGTGAATTAATTCTACATGGCAGAGTCTATGGAGTCAATATAATATCACATATATACGCAAAAAAATAAAGTTTTGCAAAGGAAAATAAAGTTTTGCAAACAAAAATTAAAGTATTGAGGAAAATAATTTTGCTTTTTGCAAACAAAAATAAAGAATTGCAAAACATAAATGATACAGCGCGAAAGCAATGATTTTGCAATACATATTTTCCATGGTCATATCTACAATTTTATTTGCAACACTGATTTTATTTTGCGCGTCAGTCTAGTTTGAGCTTGCGCTGCAGTTTTTTCCTGTGCGCTTTCATTTTTCTCTGCGCGTCTCGCTTTGTGACGCTGTTTTGACGTGGGGGTGGAGTCAAGGGGCAGGGGCGTGTACAACATGCCTCCCTGGAAGTGACGTCATCGGCCCGAGACGCGCAGCTCACTTGATCCAGGTACTGTCATGATGAGCAGATGCATGCGAGTGGATCGCTTCCTTTTATTCACTAGCATTAAAACATGCATGGTTTCGTTTTATTAACTTTATTAACAAATGTAATATGTGTATTAGCAGCGTTTGCTCAAGTTAAAGAAGTTGTTACCATGAACATCTATTGTTTATTTCTCTCGATGTGCACTCTTTTACTGGCATAAAGTTGGCTTGACGTTGGACGTTCGATATTCGCAAATCTAGGGACCGTCTCTAAAGTTACATGCGAAACTACTATACACTTCTCTAACGTCAATAGCATGCAAGGAGAATGACTAACAGTCCATGAAAACAACTGTTAACTGTTCATCCAGGTGTCAACTATAATGCACACCTTTTATATTTTTTGATAATTATTAAAATAAACTGTAAATCATATGTAAAATATTGCTACTTTTCATTACCAAATGGATGTAAACACTAATTTAAAGCTCAAAAGCTCAAATGAAAAAAATAGCAATATTTTACATATGATTTACAGTTTATTTGAATAATTATGAAAAATATGAACGGTGTGCATTATAGTTGACACGAAGATGAAACCTTTACAGTATGTTTTATGAAAGTGAGTCATTCTGTTCAAATGCTATTGAGCTTTTAAATTTGTATTTAAGTGCATTCGGTAATGAAAAGTAGCAATATTTTACATATGATTTACAGTTTATTTTAATAATTATGAAAAATATGAATGGTGTGCATTATAGTTGACACCTAGATGAACACTTTATAGTATGTTTTATGAAAGTGAGTCATTCTGTTCAAATGCTATTGAGCTTCAAATTATGGCATATTTTAAATTTGAGCCCATTCGGTAATGAAAAGTAGCAATATTTTACATTTGATTTACAGTTTATTTTAATAATTATCAAAAAATATAAAAGGTGTGCATTATAGTTGACACCTGGATGAACAGTTAACAGTTGTTTTCATGACTGTTTGTCATTCTCCTTGCATGCTATTGACGTTAGAGAAGTGTATAGTAGTTTCGCATGTAACTTTAGAGACGGTCCCCTAGATTTGCGAATATCGAACGTCCAACGTCAAGCCAACTTTATGCCAGTCACACACTTTTTATAGCATTAAATGTGTATTGTTTCATTTGGTTAACTGCATGTGTATTAACAGTGTTTGTTTAAGATCTAACCTGTGGGAGGACGCCAGCGCACAGAAGCGTTCTTTGTTCACATTAGTTCAGAGTTACTGCTAGTTTTAATGTAAAATTATGCAATTCACTTCATAAACTATAACGTACATCATTAAAGAGGTCTACGACTCAAGTTTTATATCGATCTCGACTTCGTTTTTCTTTTACATAACTCCTGGCATAAATTAATAAATTGCTGTCATTGTAAGATAAAAAAAAAATGAAGCTCGAATCCTTTTGGTTTAATTTTGCCACGAGTTTAATGCATAAACAAAAACCCGCGTGACCATAGCAACCTGAGATTATCAGAGATTGATCAAATATTTTTATCCATCCCACAGTCCGTTGATCGTGTCTTTTTATGTAATATATGTGCATATAAGGCTTTTATTATTTTTATCATTATATATATATATAATATATCCAAGTGGATGCTGCACACTGCTGGTGGTTGAGGAGAGACCGCCACATGATCGTACAGCGAATTGGGTGTACAACAATACCATTATAAAAACGCTATATAAATGCATCATTCATTTATTCATATAGGCTAACCGTATATAATAATTGATAATAATATTATATTAAATAGGGCTATATTTTTTTATATTATTGTTATGCTTATTTCCCCTTTTAATTCGTGTATTGCTTACCTAATTAACGTTCTTTGTTAAATTAGTGTTTTCATTTACAAAATGAAACTAGCAAATTATTCATTTAATAATTCTAGTATTTATTATTATAGGGTTATTGTTAAATTCATCCTCTAAAGTGCACTTTAATGAAAAGTGTAATGAAAAGTAGCAATATTTTACATATGATTTACAGTTTATTTTAATAATTATCAAAAAATATAAAAGGTGTGTGCATTATAGTTGACACCTGGATGAACAGTTAACAGTTGTTTTCATGACTGTTAGTCATTCTCCTTGCATGCTATTGACGTTAGAGAAGTGTATAGTAGTTTCGCATGTAACTTTAGAGACGGTCCCTAGATTTGCGAATATCGAACGTCCAACGTCAAGCCAACTTTATGCCAGTAAAAGAGCGCACATCGAGAGAAATAAACAATAGATGTGCATGGTAACAACTTCTTTAACTTGAGCAAACGCTGCTGCTAATACACATAATACATTTGTTAATAAAGTTAATAAAACGAAACCATGCATGTTTTAATGCTAGTGAATAAAAGGAAGCGATCCACTCGCATGCATCTGCTCATCATGACAGTACCTGGATCAGTGAGCTGCGTCTCGGGCCGATGACGTCACTTCCAGGGAGGCATGTTGTACACGCCCCTGCCCCTTGACTCCACCCCCACGTCAAAAACAGCGCCACAAAAGCGAGACGCGCAGAAAAATGAAGCGCACAGGAAAAACTGCAGCGCAAGCTCAAACTAGACTGACGCGCAAAATAAAATCAGTGTTGCAAATAAAATTGTAGATATGACCATGGAAAATATGTATTGCAAAATCATTGCTTTCGCGCTGTATCATTTATGTTTTGCAATTCTTTATTTTTGTTTGCAAAATTATTTTCCTCAATACTTTAATTTTTGTTTGCAAAACTTTATTTTCTTTTGCAAAATTTTTTTGCGTATATATGTGATATTATATTGACTCCATAGAGTCTCTCTAGTAGTAGTGACGCTGTGGGATTTAGTTAAGAAATATGTGCTTGAACTGTTCAGATTCTAAGCTATTTTGAGAAATCACAGAACAGTGTTGACAGTATATTTCCACGCTGAATGATTCTGTGCGCGCGCGATCTGCGTGTCAGTACTATCTACTGTCGGTAGCCTATGTGTGTGCGTTACATTGCAGCAGTGCATTAGATTAGAACAGCGTTTAACTTACTTTACAATAAGCTGTTTAGAAAGTGCATTCTCCCATTCAATTTCGAGCATCCAGTAATATAATCACACATGGAGCTTTCGGAGCATACATTTATTTGTCATTTTAACGGTTTGGAAACGGAGCGTAAATGTGGAAGTCCTTCAAAGATTTATTATCCTGTTGCGCCCTCTATAGGACCAGGGACTAGTCGAAGTCAAGCTTAAAGCGTCATGGCAGAGCATTGAAGTCGATTAGTCTGTGCAACCCCTAGTGCAAACTAACAACTAAGGCGTATCATAAAGAAACTATTAAAATGTATTATTGAACAACCTAATTTGCATGCGTTGTGCATACTGCTAGGCACCTTTCTCCAAGTCTCTACCAGCTGATGTGCAGCTTGGCTGGCTAGCTGTTTCAATACTTACTATTTTTTGAGTGGTTAAAAGGAAAAGCATGTCTTTTTGTCATTTTAGCACTTTTTAATGTTGTCAAAGTCGTCATTTCTCCTGCTTACTCTCTTTCTTTTCAGTGGTCTCCAGCTCCCGTAACACACGCTAGCGTGAGGCTGCTTCTGCTAGCTACGCAGGCTGCACAGGCTCTTCAGCATTTTCCTCCAAATATCACAAGCCCCCGTTGATTACAGCTACAGCAGCAGAAACAAGCGCAAAGCTGCTTACGCTTGCAACACATGCCCTCACATCTCAGTCTTTCCTCCTGTTACTTCTAATCCTTTTCCTTTTCAGCGGCTTCCAGCTCCCATAGCAGACGCTAGCGTGAGGCTGCTTCTGCAAAAGGTTACGGCCCCTCCATATCTTCCTTCCAACCCTTCTCTCCAATCTAAACCCCAGTACACTTCATTCACAGCAGTCTGACTACCTACCCCACAGAATGCTGCAGCTCAGGTACCACTCCCTGTGCCTAATGCCATCAAGTCTCAGATTCTCACAGAAATTCAGAAGTGCCGGCCCTGGAGGCAGACCCATCGCCAACCCCAGTACCTCAATATTCGCTACTCGTATTCCCATAACATATCTCTTAAAACCTCAAACCAACTCAACAACCACTTCAATAACCTGACAATTCACAATCACCACCTACAACATTCCACTACACAAACACCCCCTCCTTTAGTTTCCCACCTCTCGTACAACCTTTCATTTCCCGATTTCTCCCTACTCTCAATCACATCTTTCGTTTCCTACCTTAACACCTGGAGGGAGAAGGAGAGAAAAAACAAACAAACAAACAAACAAACAAACAAAAAAAACCCCTCCATGCCCAGTCCATCAAAGGTTATCTAAGCGGCATCCAATTTTTCACAAATTAATCTACGGTGACCCCCTCTCTTGAAATAAACAATTCTCAAACATCTCTTTTGATCAAAGGAATTCAGTGCTCTCATCCTCCAAGCCCAGACACTAGACAACCAATAACCTTAGACATTCTCTCTAAATGCATCCACATTCTCCGCTCAGGGTACCACTCTCTTCATACTGCTCGTACACTCGATGCAATGTTCATACTGGCTTTTTTCGGTTTCCTGAGATGCTCTGAATTCACTATAACTTCCAAATTCAACCCCAAACTCCATCCAACCGTCTCCGACCTTTCCGTGCTTGACAACGAAACCATTTCCTATTTTATCAAACAAAGCAAATCAGATCAGGAAAAAAGAGGTCACTACATCTATATTTTCAACCTCTCATCACCAATCCAACCATATCAGGCCCTTTTTTCATACCTCCAATTTGATTAGTTTTTTATTGTATTGTTTTGAGATTTATTTCTTGTTGAATTTATATTAAATTGTCTTATAATAATATAATATTGATGTGTTTTCCTTTATGTAAGCCTTCTTGGAAAGTGCCTTGAGAAAGCAACTTTTAAAGGTGATATATAAAATAAATGTATTATTAATATTATTATTATTAAATCTCCAGGAACTGATGGCCTGTCTGTTGAATTTTATTTATATTTTTGGGACCTCTCAAAGCAGCCTTTCTATTGTTTGTTTAAAAGACAGGCTTGGGTATACAAGTTACCAGTTCATTTAATAATTTGTTCAAGGCCAATTTTTGCCCATTTCTGGATCGATGTAAAAAAGATTTGGTTAAATGGTCCTCTTTGCCCCTATCTTTAGCAGGTCGTACTAACCTAATTAAAATGTCTATTTTAACACAGTTTCTGTATTTATTTTCAAATATACCTATTTTTATTAGAAATATTTTTTTTTTACTAAACTGGATAGTCTAATTACTTCCTTTCTGTGGGTGAATAAGACCCCTCGCATCAGGAAAACTTTCTTACAGAGATTAAATGTCAAGGAGGGATGGTGTTACCTAATTTTTTATTTTACTATTGGGCAAGTAACATTCAGAAGATAATGTATTGGTTATCTAGTGTAGATCCTCAAAATACCCCTTTGTGGGTGCAAGGGGAACAATCCTGTACAAAAATTAAAACGTAGCT